>NC_091661.1:0-27500 GCF_042453785.1 Malus domestica
TCAAAATAGGTGACCTAACGGCCGCCGCCCGACTAAACATACCAATAGTCACCAAATTCATATGGGCTACTGAGGAGTAGGCAATGATCTTCTTAAGATCGATCTGTCTTAAAGTGGTCAAGGAAGTATATATTATAGCAATCGCACTTAGAGTATAAATGAAAGGAGTGAAACAAAGTGTCGCTTCGGGAAACATGGGTATTGAAAATCTTAAAAACCCGTAGGTTCCCAATTTTAAAAGAATTCCTGCCAAGATGACGGATCCAGCCGTAGGTGCCTCTACATGGGCTTCGGGTAACCAAATATGAACTGGTACCATAGGCACTTTGACGGCAAAAGAGGCGAAAAAGGCAATCCATAGAAGGATTTGGCGCCGCTCACTAAATTCTGTGGTTAATAAAATTTGTAAATCGGTGGTTCCTGTTTGGAGAAGAATCAACAGAATAGCTAATAGCATAAAAACGGATCCAAGTAAAGTATATAGGAAAAACTGATATGCTGCCTTGATCTTTCTTTGTCTCGAACCCCATACCCCTATAATGATGGTAGAGTCAGGGGTGGCCCCAAAGCGAAATTGACCGGTGGTGGTTGGTCGAAGCTCCAGTGGGTAGCCACTCCCTTCTCAGGGAACCGTACGTGAGACTTCCGCATCATACGGCTCCGTCCCGAGCTTCCGTCGTCGGCCCTTGTCATTAGACCACTATGCTTGTCTTTTCCGCCTTGACTCTCGAATCTTTTGCTTCTCGGGTGGTGGCGAACAATGCAGCTTGCGTTGCGGGAGATGCCCGCCCGTCGGGCCCGGCCTGCTTCCTGCCCGAAGAAGGCTAGCCGGACTAGTGGTAGGGGACCCGACCGTAAAAAACCCTATTCTCGAACCCTCTGCCGAGCTCTACCCTGCCCGCATTTATTTGGAAGGGGCCAAAGAAATGTCTCCACCTGCTGCCAACAGTCTTTCTTCGGAATTCTACTGAACGGGTCGATCCTCCCCCCTCCGTTTGTTTTAGCAACTTATCCTAAGGTCTCTTCGCCAAGAACTCTCCGGCAACGACAGAGGAACTAACCTGCCTGCTGTGGCGGGGCGGCTTTTTTTTTAAACAATAAGACCTGGACGATTATCCCTACCCTCGGTAGCTTACGAGTTTACGTCCATCCCTGGTCGGGTACAGTTTCCTTTATTTTTATCCCTTGTAGCCGTTACCCGAATTCGCGCAAGTGTGTCCACACCCCCCCTGACTTGACGAGGAATCCATTCTCGCGAACAAACACACCCCCTACACACACCTAGGAGCACCCCTTCCTGCATATCCATACAAGACCAGAGTAGGCGGGTCGAGGTCCTACGAGGTACCCACTACTCGGAGTACCCTCCCACCAAAAAAAGATGTGTGGTTCGGTGGTTCGACCAGAAATGCTATGCTTACGCACAAGACTACCCCTCTTCCCGAAAGCTTCGCGGGGACCTTTACTACTTTACGACGACGGGGGACCGCCCGTAGGGGGTTTACTGCACAAGGCCCCTGCAGAGGAAAAGCTTGATCCCAGCGAATAGAAGATGCTCAGCTCCGCACAACATAGGGATTGGCACGCTTTCGGAAAGAACATAGAATAGTAGAGGATCCAGCATGCAGGACACGGCGATCATTAGAAATTCACGAATTAGAAATGCTGTAATATACTCTTTCCCAAAACTTCTCATACCAGACCAACCCACTGAAATGCAAATAGGGATCAGAAATGTGGTCAATATCACGAAGAATAATGAAAGACCGTCTATACCCATATACAAATGGATGTTTTCATAAGGAAGCCATCGAAGGCTTTCCACAAATTGAGAATTGGCCGTAGAAGGATCGAATTGTATCCGAGGAACAGGGGGATACAAAAAAGTAATAAGAGAAACGCACAGACCAATCAATCGTATCAGTCTTATTGAAGAATTTGGAATGAAAAGAGGAGTAATGCTTCCTAGCACGGGACAGAGAATAGGACCACTTAGATCGAAATAGCATTCACTGAAATGTTCTAACATAGAGTAGAATCGAACATTGAAAAGATTAGTTGACAACAGTCAATCAAAAGATGGGGCGCCAAATTACTAAACAATAGGGGTCTTTCTGTGCAAGTCAGCTGAACACCGTAATTGATGAGTGAGTAGGTGGGTTAGGTGCACCCCTCGCCCAGTGGGAAGTCATGAGGCTAGCCCCCCCTGAATGAAGAAGTAGTGGGGCCCCCTGCCCGCCCACGTATGCGCCTTTATTTAGATTCTAACTAAATATTATACTGAACTTTATCCGGGAATCTTTCTAAAGAATCCATCTGGCAAAACGCAATTTGTCGATTTCCATTTAAGGTACACCTTGCCTTTTTCAGGTAGCTTTGTTACGCCTATTCAGCTAGGTGGGGCATTGGTCATAGCCGAAGTCTAAGGAAAAAAATAAGGTAATGAGATGATGGTGCCATCAAGAAGTTTTCGACGAACGTAGTAGCGGCCAAAAATGAAACTCTTGCATGAAAGACCGGATTTGACGCAAGATGAATGGCGTTGGGTCAAATGAAACCCGCGATCAGAAAGTCACCAACGGAGCCATACAATCTATCTAGTAGTGTGCCATGGCACGGTACTCCGCTTCGGCAGTGGAAGGAGCAACTGTCTATTGCTTTTATCTCATCCAAGATAGTGGAGAGTCTCCCCAAAAAATAGAGAAGCCTGTAGTTGAGCACCTATCTGAAGGCCCAATCGGCATCAGTAGTTGCACGCAACTCTAAAGAAGACGATGACGGAAAAAAGGACGGCTCGAGAAAAGGTACCTCGAATATATCTAAGAATCCGATGAACTGCTGCAAAGTGAACTGACCGGGGGGCAGCCATGAAAGGCTGACTTTCTTAGGAAAAGCCATCTGGGCAAGAGATCGTCAGATAAACCAAACTGCCGACCTACTGTCTGTACTGCGTCGGATCAGATAATGGTGAGCCATCAGTCGGACGGAGTTTAACGTAAAGCTCCAAGGGAGTGTCAACAGTCTTCTCATCATTGAGTTGAGCTCGAGTGATCAAGTCATGACGTTATTTGATCTGAGATACCAAATATCCACGAGGAGAATGTGCGACCTCCAAGCCAAGAAAAGGCTTAGGGCGCGTCAGCGCCTTCATAGCAAATAATTGATGAAGGCGACACTTGATCAGCGATATGGTAACGGAGTAATCACCAGTCAGTTTGATATCATCAACATACAACAACAGAATAGCACGTCCTCGAGGATAAACTGATACGAACATGGCCGAATCATGATCACTCCGAGCAAACCCTGCCTGGATAACCACTGTGCTGAACTTCAAAAACCGACGCTATCGGGGCTTGTTGAGACCATAGATCGCTTTGCGTAAAGGACAGACAAGAGAAAGAAGAAGTCAGAAGGGCAGGTTCTCTTTCATCCGTCTTTTCTAGGTGCGCATCTCTATCTACTAAAAGTAGGGGTGGTTGCCATAGATAGATTGGGTCATTCGTAACCTGAGCAATAACCGATGCTACTACAGCAATAACGGAAATAACCGATGCTACAGCAGAAACTACAGCTATACGTGGCGGCCCCACACGCAGCTTTGTTTAACAAGCATCACCCTTCCTTTCTTTTCAAATGCTTCCTCAGGCAATCAGCAGCTTATTCGATTCCTATTCTTATTAAACATCTGATATAGATGGTGGGAACAATGAAGCAGATTCTTCATCTGTAGGTTGCAATCCGTATGATTTCTTCTCGATCTCCTGCTTGTGTTTCACCTCGCACCTAAGCATCACGTTCCTAGGGACAGAGACATCTGCGCTCTAAGGCAATCATAGTACTGCCAGCATGGTTACATCGTTCTGCGGGCAAGCTTCAACTTAAAAGTCACCTGATTTGGCACCAGCCAAAGGAGTAGGAACAGCTGCTGGGGAAGCACCATTACCATCTATGGGAGGTTGAATAGCTGCATAACATAAGTAGTAGTAGGAGCATGGGCACTGGGAAAAGATGAAATCGATCCAGCTCTGGTAACAAAGCAGTAGGCAAGCCGGGACCCTCCATACCGCCCGAGACTTTTTCCCCTCGGAGCGCACCATGGGATGCTTTGTGAACAGCCCCCTCTGTTCAATACCGATACCTGTCAGATTCCATAGCTGATGAATCTCTTTCTTTTTCCACTCTTTCGCCGTCACGCAAGACGCTTTTCTGGCACAAACCTAGTAGTTATTTGTCCTGCTGATCTTGGGTGAACTGATGACACTGATGCTCCAAGACCAAGAGTTTTCACAGCCAAAGCTATTGAAGCTGCTCCCTCCCATGAATCACTGCTTTCTGGACGCACTGCTTGAACACCATGGAGCAAGATAGAGCTCCTATCCCAATTGATCGAGCTGAACCCACCCACCGCCTGTGCAAGAGCAAGAGCGTCAAGCTTGGCATGAAAGGCAGTGACGTCAGAAACCTATTTTCAAAGGTTACCAGACTTGGGGTTAGCTACACGGAGCATCTCTTTCTTACCCTTCGGGCGGTCACAGGGAAGCTCTCTAATAGATCACTTAAGACAAAGGGAATTAACTACCGCACAGGACTTAAACTTCATAATACTTCCCATTTTCAGGAAGAAGAGCATAATGAACCCGGCAACTCTTTGATCAGACTCGCAAGCGGATACCTTCGTTCGGTCATTTAGCACGAACTTCACTGCCGGTACAGGAATGCTTTATATTTGGGTAATGAAGACAATGCACGCAGGGATCTTTTTAGCCAAATGATAGACCTCTATAAGGATCAAGTGGCTTCAGGAGCTCTAGTGAATTCCCAGCAAGTTATCCCAGATAAAAGAATCATTAACATTGGCTGGGCCATCTTTCCAAGTTGTCAAACTTCAGTTAGATGCTTACTCTTCGCCCTGTGCCTCTAGAGCTGCTGCCGGTGGTATAGTCAGAGATTGCCGTGGAGATCAAAGGATCTATGTATAACCTTGGTTCAAGGTCTGCCTTATGTGCTGAATTATGGGCAGGGACTGAAACAGCTTTGGGAGCTAGGCTACCAAGAAAAGAAGTGTTTCAACAGCCTTTAATACTTGATTTTGGTTTGATTGCTGCAATGCAAGACAAACAATTGCTTTATCCCCTTTCTCCTTTGCCTCAAGCCTTCTTTTGTATATATCGTTTACAAAATCCTTGAATGGTGATACCCCTTGAAAGACATAACTAACTTACAAGACTTCAAATTTCAAGTAAACTAACGGAACAAGGATTAGCTCGCTCCTTTCTCAAAGTCTAAGAGCTAGAAGGCGGGGTACAGCGGTTGCTTCCTGTAAGATTTTCATAGTCATGGCCTCATGGTCAAGCCAGAAAAGAAAGCTAAAGTCTATATCTTCTGTCCTCTCTATTACTCGCCCCAGGTATTGTATTACACTCGTTGGGCTCAAGGTAGCATTACTAAACCTATAAAGAGCGGTAGGCTATTCTAAGAGGCATTTACTGTAAAATAGATATCTCTTTGCTCTTCAGCCAGTAAGTCTGAAAGCAAGTCAGTTGTAGGCCAGACCTGTCATCAGTAGTTCTACTTTTGTAGATTGAAGCTTTTATAAGGCAGGAATGAGAGCTGCAAAGGAAGAGATAAAGCAGCGATTGCTCTTGCTCGACTCTTCATGGCACGGTTGGCCGGGAATGAGAACAAAAGGAGTAAGAAGAAACTGGCTAAGATTCAATTGACCTATATAGCAACCAGTTCAACTAAAGGAAGTAGCTTACGGGCTTAAGGCTGCTAGGGACTCTGGGGCGAGAAGAAGCTTTTCCCGCATTCCTGTTGATGCAGAGATCAGACGAGAAGGCCCATCTCTTTACTAGAATCCGATGTGATAGAAGGAGCAGCTCTAGCTTAAGCCTAAGTTGATCCTTACTTACTGTTCAAGATGTCTACAACACAATAAGGTAGGCGAAGCCACTAGTTTACTTGCTTGAAAAAGGCAACCTTAGCTGATTCACATTACCTCTTGTTATTTCAATCCTTCCATGTCCAATCCACCCATCAAAGCAGCTACAATGAGTAAGGAAGTTAGCAACACCACTTAACTCATGCTTCTGTTCGACTAGTTGTTCCCGTAACTCTTATTTCATAAATTCCCTCTTTATCTGATCCTTGAAATCAATTCCCTTCATTCCTGTCAATTCTTGACCATCTGATAGTTCGTAACAGCTGGGGAGAACAGTTCATTCATTGGTTAGCCTTCCATTCAGGTCGCTTAGTTAGGTATTTGAATCAGCTGGAACGATGTCTCGGAACTCTTCAAGGAGAGGCTCTGCGGGGACTTCGAGGTCTCCGTTTTGAGGTCTCTTTTACCAATAAGGCAAAGACTACCCGAAACTATTCTAAGGCTTCGTGAAGTTAGGTCTTTTTAAGGAAAAGGCTATTCTCCGCAAGAACCGATTTGGATGTGTCTCCGATTTTCAACGAACCAAGGATCATCTTAACTCTGTCTTTCTCAAAAGAATAGGTATTCAAACCCATCATGGACTACCTTTCTTTCGTACTGCCAAGGTTACAATGGAGATGTCAATCTCTGGTTGAAATGGTAAACCACAGATGTAAATCTCTGCCTAAC
Source organism: Malus domestica (assembly GCF_042453785.1). Lineage (NCBI taxonomy): Eukaryota > Viridiplantae > Streptophyta > Magnoliopsida > Rosales > Rosaceae > Malus > Malus domestica. The sequence continues at coordinate 6,614 of NC_091661.1, forward strand.
TCAAATAAAGTAGAAGGGGGAGCATTAGCCTGAGGTGGTCACCATGTGATTCTAACCCTTCACTGTACACCAGGATATCGTCGAAGAATACGAGTACAAACCTTCTCAGCAGTGGTTTGAATACCATGTTCATCAAATTGTTGAACGTGGCCGGTGCGTTGGTCAGACCAAATGGCATGACCTTGTATTCGAAATGGCCTTGGTGGGTCTTGAATGCAGTCTTATACACATCCTTCTCTTCCATCCTGATCTGGTGGTATCCCGAGGTCCATTTTTGAGATAATGGTGGCACCACGCAATTGGTCAAGGAGATCATCTATCAGTGGAATGGGATACCGGCTCTTCACAGTTTGTGTATTGAGAGCTCTATAGTAGACACAGAGCCTCCAGCTCCCGTCCTTCTTCTTAACCAAGAGGATAGGCGATGCATAGGGGCTAGTTGAGGAGCGAAGCCCTGCTGCAACAATTCATCCACTATCTTTTCGATTTCCCTTTGCTGGAAGTAGGAGTACCGAACCAGGTATTCACTGGTTTTGCTTCTGACATAACAAGGGAAGCAGAGCTTTCCTTTCGCCTCTTTTGTGTTCTTGTCAATTGCACTTCTTGTGACACGCAATTCTGGCAGTTGTACTTCTAGCACTGCTGTCACCATATCATCTTTCTTCTTCATGCAAGTTGTCCCCAACCCAAATAGTACAGTACCCCCGGCGGCTACACAACTCTCTCAGCTCATTCAAAGTCTTCCATTCGCTCTCACTCTTCGGACTTTTTAGTGCCATAGGTTTTCCTAATGGGAGTGAGGATAACAAGTTATTCCACTCGATTCCACTGATCGAAAGATCGGGAGGGATTTCGCAATGTGAGAATGAAATATGCAAAATTGAGTTCGTTGGTAAATGAACGGCATGGGTGTCCCATCCCAGGTTTGCCACAATTGTAGCAACCTCCTTTCTTTTTCTTCTACGGTTATTTCAGAGTAATCTATTCCAACTTAGTTTGTTAAGTGTAGTTTTCCCTCATGACACTAATTGGGGTTACCAATACATTGACAGGTACAAGCACATAAAAGTTTGCTACAAGAAACCAACGTTTTTGAACCCTCCACTTTCCTATTTGAAAAAAGGAATTGCTCTATCCTTTATTTAATAGTCTCTATGATTTTCGATGAATGAGCCTGTGGTATGCTTTTCCTTCGAAAGGAGTACCAGCATATCTTACGTCAAGGTTCAGTGGAGCAACCATCCAGTGCGCGAATCTCCATACTAATCCCTGGCGTAAGTTGACTCCGATGCTCAGAAACTAGTTCGTAGATTTCGCTTCAACAACTCGATCTTTTAAGTCGCTACTCTCACACGGAATCCCAAGTTCGGGGCCTTCGTTCTTGTGAAGACATACCGCTTTGACAGTTGGGAGTCAACCATCCTTTACCCGACCAAATTGAATAGCCTTTTACCACTCAGCCCAATAAACCAGCTAAACCAACCCAACTAACGTATTTACTTTACAACAGTTGTTATCTTTCTCAAGATTCTTTTTTATACAACAAGCTTGCCCAGGGCTACCACATGCACCATCAACCACATGATCTGGGGACTAGTTTTGCACATTTTTTATTGTACCTTTGGCAATAGGAAGTCTGAACCGACACCCCCTGTCCCTCGGTGTGAGTTGCAGCAACACTCTGGTGGAAGTTATCCACCTATCGATGGTTAGAACCAGCTGAAGCCGATTGAAGCGTTCTTGATACATTATTGCACATCTCAAGCACAAATTGGATTTCATTGGGGAAACATTGCTCCACTGAGGCGCTCCGCGGACGCTTTTTATTTCACTTTTATTCTATGGACGTTGAGGCTGAATTGCACAAATCATGATAGATATTTATTGGGCTGACTTTTGCAAAATGGAGCGGGTACGAAGCAGATATGGATAAGACTTGGATCGGATAAGGCTGCTTCGGATATTCTTCAGTTACCAGTACGAATCGGATATTCCCAACAAAAGATATGGATACCAGTATGTTGCGGATAGAATGTAGGTGAGTCCCTTTGGAAAGCTGAATAACTGAACTAAGTAGAATTGATTGCTAGGGATTGTGTTCTCAAGGATGGCTTTAGCATTGATCCATAACAACCCTGGATTCAGCTCAATCAGAACATAGAAGTAAGAAACATCCGTATGCTTTCCTGGAACAGAAGCAATAGCTACGCGACTACATCGGAAAGTCTTTGAAATCAGTTGCAACGCGCTCTTTTCCTTGGTTGCATCACCATTTGGTCTTGACAAAGAGATAAAGAAGATACGCTTGGGGGTCTTTGACTTTCTCATCCTGCGAACATCCGGCTTTCCGAATGGGGCAGGAATTCCATTTCCTACTAGGTTACGAATTCCATAAAAAAGATGGGCCAATAGGGGAAGATTCCTTTGGCACTGGTGTGTTAAGCTAACATTTGCTCGTGCGCTCTTGAGGTTTCTACTCCTGGCTAGAAAACATGAGGTTTGTGTTGGTTCTACCAACGAAACAAAGAATAGTAGGAGTGGCTCTTTCCTTGTACCCAGAGCCGAGGGAAGGCATGAAAAAGAGGGAATGAATCGTGGATGACCTTTACCAATTTCAAATAAGAAAAGCTTTTTTTTCGCTATCTAGCGTGGATAGCATTTCCTTCCTATTTCAGCTACCAATCTATCAATAGTGTTTTCTTTCAATGAAAGGTGTGCACTTCTTATACCCAGATAGTATAAATCATATGCTTGTAAATTCCTTTAGTGATATGGCTTGTAAATGCATTGTGTAATAAATGATTGGGCAACCCACTATGTTCAACAAACAGCGTAGTAATATACATATATATTGTCTTAATTATGGAGTTACTGGTATCATAACTTTAGTAGCTAAAAAGCTAGCTATCAAGATTGCAATGCCAACACTCGTAAAACGATCTCTATAATTTGTATCATAATTCAAGTTTGCTAGCTCTACGCTAAGTATTTCATTAAAGGGGCTCTGATGCATAAATGTAGATATAACAGTCTTAACGATGTCTTTTGTCATTAAGTAAGATACTTTCTTGTATCCCTCTACTACAGCAATCGGGTTCTTAAATGGATGAATCCTTGGTGGCAATAAATCCTCTGGTGGTTGATTAATTTCACCAGGTATAAACCTATACCAAACAGTAACACCTACTCCCATAAAAACAAGGATATTAAACACACCGTAGACTAATTTTATGAAATTGATATCTTATGTAAGAGTTCAAACTTGCACTAAAACGGAATTGTATGATTTATCTATCAGAGATTTAATACCATCTCCTAAATGAGGAAGAAATTCATCTATATTGATATTTATTTTAAACACACCAACCCTAAAGAATCCCTTATTCTTTTTATCTTAATAAATTGAAAACTGAGATTACTTTTTACTTTCCATGGAATCAGAGATGGATTTATATAGACATCGTTCCAAGTTACTATTTGATTAGTTATTTCGGATTGTGATGATAATAGGGCTATAAGTAGGCCGTTTGCTATTGCAATAAGGGCTTTCCTTTTGACGGCTTGGCTTTCTGTCGCTCCTATGTAGTGGTCTGACTAAGATTTTCACACTTGTTGTGTCTAGGCTGCAAAGATTTTCTCATAAAACACTAACTGAAGTGTTAGAGGGATTCACTTTCGATAAGAATCCAAAAGCAAGTTCCCTATACTACCTTCTTTCCCTCCTCTGTTTCTGTCTTTAAGAGGCAGTGCATCCGGCAGGAATCGAACCTACTTTTTTACCCATTTTGCCTTTCTAGGTTGGTGGGCGCTTTCACCATTCAGCCATGGATGCTTTAGCGAGTGAACTAGGTTTTTATTTGAGAGCGAACTAGGTTTTTAGTGGTATTCCTTCTCGAGCTTCTATTTCTTCCGTTAAGGGAGATTCGGGAAAAGATGGAATAGGAAGACGTGTTTCCAGAACGAACAAGATACGGGTAGAGAAGGGGAAGTTAGCAAAGTTAGACAAGATTGGAATGGGCATAGGAACATGTATTGATGTACCAGATCGGCTAATGCTCCCAGGTTGATGCGATGTATTCCACCAGTTGACTGGAGACTTTATTATTGGTATATCGATCGGTCCAGCACGGATTGAAATAGGAGCCGGTTCGACAGGAAGCTTTTGAAAACGCAGTGCACCCAGGTAAATAAGGAACAAGATGAATACAGAAGTTAAACGAGCATCCCACACCCGAAAGGTACCCCACATAGGCCTTCCCCGAAACCCCCCAGTCACTAACGTAAACAAAGTAGAAAAAGCACCAATTTCTGTACCGGTTCCGGAAGAGCGAAGAAAAAGGGGATGTTTTGTTAATGGGAACAAGGAACTGTTTATAGCTGTCGCGATATAAATAACTATACTCATCCGAGCCGCAGGAACATGTACATACGAAATACGAGAATTTCCACCTTGTTGAAGATCTGGTGGTGCTACCCGAAGACTTAAATGAATAGCCATCGCTGTTAAGAACAACCGAGATCCAATGAGAATTTGCGCGTAGCTTTTTGTCTTTGACATAAAAAAATAAGGTTGTAATAACGAAACTGACATTTTATTTTTCCTTGCCTTGCAAGTGGAACAAGAAAGACTATACTATATAGTGATTTTGATTCTATAAACAATCAAAGGATTTCGCATGCTTTCCATGGAATGACGGAATTCCCCTTGCTTAGTTTTCGCTCCGCTCGTGCGTGGCACTCCTTGCTTGCGGAGCGGCATATCGGAAAAAGAAGGATTGACTTTCTATACGGGCCCGTCCCCTCTTACCCCTAACTAACGATTATGCTGCTCTCGCCTTTTTGTAATCTTCTCTTTAAAAAATTCACTACTAATTTTTACTACCTCCTTAGTCACCCTATCCACTCTCGTCCTGTTTTCGGGTTCCCTTTCAGGGGATGAGGATATTTCGATGATTTCTCCCTCCGTAGGTGGAAAACGCGTGGGTGAGTAGAGTCTGTGCTTTGCTTTGGGGGGCACCGGCAAGAAGCTTCTCGGCCACCCTACTCTGACTTGATTAGCTACTTACTAGTAACTAGGATCGTTCAAACAGTCAGTCAGCAATGCGTACTTCTTTCCTAGTTGAGTGGATCTGCGTAGCAGAGCCCAATCTTCTACCACAAGCTCTGACCTGACTTGTTGTACTTGATTCACCCACGTAAATAGACAACTGGGATAAGGGCTTTCATCCCATAAAAGAGAAGTGAGTCCGCATGTCGGCAAATGATTTGGAATTTAAACTGGCCACAGAGGAAACCGAAGCCCTAACTCCCCATTCTTTCTATCTTACATCGCCATCGAGCCCTGGCTGTAGAGTCACAGGTTTCTAATCGCAATGGATTTCTGTTTTCTTTGGCTTTTCCATTCGCTTCGTTCAACCCTGATCTGGATAGATAGCTCGGCTTCTATTAGCTGAGAATGGTTTTGTCAAGGAAAGGTTTCGCTATACAACAACAATGAACTCACTTCTGATCAAATTGGATGAATCGGTAATCTTTCTCTGTCTTGTGAGAGAGAGTCACTTGCTGTATTGAGAGCGGGTGGGTGACATGCATTAAGCGAAATCAGTTGTTATGTTTTTGATCTTCTTTGCGCGAGAAGATCCTTGACTGAGGAGACGTGTTTGGCTTGGATGATGCCGCTATGCTCCTATTCACTTTCAGAGACCGCTCAGAGTTTGCCGGTTTTGCGGCAACCCTTTCACTAAGAACATTTTCGCCATTAACGAAATGCCACTATTCCACAATGCTTCTTTGATTTATGTGTAGGAGCGGTAGTAGTGAAGAAAATGGAGGGAGAAGAAAGAAAGCGATGTGACACGAGAATAGATCACATCCGACAGCCAGCCATGCCATTAGATAGATCCGCTCTGAGTCTTCCGCAGGATGAGATCCGCTTGGTCTTGTGATAGGGGCTTGAGGAGGAAGAAGAGGGGATTTCTGAAAAAAAGAATGAATCTCCTTATTTATAGGGAACAGGACGTGTGACTTCCTCAAACGAAACGAATGTGGCTTTCGTGATAAGGCAAATCCTTCGTTCGGTACAATCAACATATTGAATCTACGCTCGCTCGGCTCGGTGCTGAATGAACTCCTTCATTGATTCCGGGCTGCTCGTAGGGGGACTATGAAAGCAAGCGTAGGAGATCAAAATGTGAGTCCGATGGGTAAAAAAGGGAAGCAGGAAAGGGTTCTGATGTGAATTCTTCTTGTTTGTATATCTATCTCAGCCCTTGCTTGAAAACCTAAAAATTGACTTGCATCTTCCCTTATCACACTACACTTTCTCTTCCTTATTCCATTTAACTGAGCTAAGCAACACTTTTTCACGTATTCACCCGAGATATTAGAGAAATTGGTCATATTGATCTGTCGTCTTGTTCTCGATAGGAACTTGCTGCTGTCTTGGTTGGTTTGAGAGCAGGCACTGTCTATATATCCAAAACCGGAGGAGGGTTTGGATCGCAGACGATCGGAGATTTTGGATTGAGATGGATGGTTGTGCTTGAAGTTACGAGTCGGGTAATGCTAAGTTGAATCGGCTGATCCGTTTCATCCTCTTTCGGCAAAGGAAGTTGGACTTTAGTTAGCTAAAAAAACTGTACCAGCAGCCTGTCTGTGCCCTTTGAGTCTATAGCCGCCAAATCTAAAGATTCCTTAAGTTTTCGTACGGCTTCTTTTTTCAATGATCGGTGACAATGAATGCTACGAATGTTCGCTTCCACTAATGTCGTCTAAGAATTGTGAGGTGCCCATAGCTTCCCGGAAGAAGAAGAGTCATTGTCGTTTCCTGACCGATATGGATGCACATATTTACCCTCGCCTCGGGAAATACCACCAGTAGAGTCTGCGGAAGGTGTCGTTCAGGAGAGATGCTGGGCTCTAGATATGCGAGTGAGATACCCGCCCTCGGTCATGACCTGGGTTGAAGAAGGAATCTATGTTCTTGGAAGCAAAGAAAGAACTCCGGTATTCCGACCTTAGATTTTTGCTCTGTAGGGGCTACCCTATGGGCTGTTATCTCAAGGTCCTGGTTAGGCTCTTCTTGTTGTCTCTTAGAGGCTAAAAAGAATTGTCTCTTGTGGGAGTGCCCGATAAGGATGAAGAGACCTGGTTATTTGAAGCTTTATAATAAAATAGTTAAAAGGTTACCTAGCCTATGATCCTCCATATCCTCCAGAGATTGACTACGAGCCATACCCAGCGGGATACATATTGCCCAAATTTCACCTAAAAGATGGACCAAAAGAGCATTTGGCGAGGTTCATCGCTCAGCGTGGAGATACTTCTGGAAACAAAAACTTGTTATTTAGGTTTAACCCTCGTCGCTTACCCACATAGCTTTCTCTTGGTATACCTACCTCTGTGCCTCCTAATTCCGTGAAGTCCTGGGAGCATATGTGCGATTTATTCAGGCGGATTCCGACCTTCTAAAGAAAGAAGTCAGTCACTACTGACGACTTGAGGAAATGCATCCAGGAACCGACAGAGAAAGCCCAGGAGTTCATTGCTCGATTCAGACTCTTGGCGATGCAATGTTCGGAGCCTATTCCCATTAAAAAAAACAAGTCTCTATTTGCCTAAAAGGATTGCGTTATGAATTTAGAATTCCTCTTGCTCCTGTCGGGATAACGACATTTGCGCAGTTAATAGAACGAGCTTCAGAATTGAAGGATATTATTAAGGAGAAAGAGGTGAAAGCTATCTCATTCCCAAGAATGGCTCAAACTAAGTCGTGACAGACGTTTCAAAAAAGTTTGTACCACAGTAGATGAAGAATAAGGGCAAAGAACATAAAGAGCAAAAGAAGTACAATTTCTATCTCGTTCACACTGAAAAGTTGTTTGAAGTTCTTATGTCCTTTGGAGCTCTCGAGTTGCCTGACTCCGATTAAAAACCTTTTCCAGGTGCTGAAAACAATTCCTGCTACTGTCAGTGTCACAGGAGGATGGGTCACGGCACAGGCTATTGTGGAACACTGCTTGATATTATTCAAGATTAGATTGCTAATTAAGAATTAGACTAGTCCCCAGAAGGGTAAAAAAAAGATCCATTGCCGAATCTGAAAGAGTACAGTCCAGAGACGGGCAAAGCTGTCCAATTGAATGAAGCATAGTGCATCTTTCATTAAGTGAGATTCCAATTCCATCTGTTACGGCTAGGAAGCGGATGAGTGGCCGTATTCGACCACCTCTTTATCTTACGGCTAGTTCCTTGAGATTCGGGAAAGTTTTCCATTAGATTAGGGGAAGGGAGAGAAATTGTTTGTTTATCTTCCCTTTTTTTGAACCATTCTTCTTCTCGATAGCCAGATAGCATAAGAATATTGTACTAAGAAAGCAGCAAATCCCTTCTTTCTACGAAGAAGCTAAATAGACTTAAAAAAAAAATTACCTTGCAACAGAAGTTTTTTTTAGTAGTCCACTTTGACTGATAGATCCCAGATCTTCAATTACCAGCCCCAAAAGTGCCACCCTATTTGGTAAAATAAGATATGCGTAGCGCTTCATATGAACATGCCTCTATCAATTGAGAGCTCTAACTGAGCTCTTGAATGCTCTTAGGCTACCGTAACGATAAGAATGAATTCCGACGCGAGCATTCCATCTTACAGTAATCCTTCCTTTTTCCCTATTGATTATCCGATTTGAACCAACAATTCATCCTTATGGAAAAGAAGGGATGCTACTTTCCGTGTCGTGATTACCCACCACTTGTCCTTGTACGCGTAAAAGATATAGTATGCTTTCTATGAAAGCTCGTACTAAATGGTTAAAGCACTTAACCGGCTTACCTTTTTTAAGCTGCATCGTACCGTGGGTCAAACTCTGTATGTAGATAGAGCCCCTATGCTCCTAATGTAGAGCTGGAACTACAACAGTTACCGTGGAATCCGCGATCACACATGAGTTACAGTTGTTTTTCCGGTGAAGCTAGTACTTTAGTATACCATACTTTTTTTTTGTGTTGGAAACACCATTGTCACACGGGTCTAATAAGAATATTGACTGGCAGGTGAGCTAAAAGCCAACACCTGAGTCAGTCAGTCTTCCACTTCAGTTGCTGGTTGGGTAGGTCAAACCGCGAGTACGAGATAACTCAGAGGCACTGTAATACCAATCGATGTTGGTTGTCAGTCTTCGGCATTGATTTTCCTTGAGCGGAGGAAATGGTGCTTTGTCGATCCGATTTCTCACTTCTTCTCTTACGAGATTTCTAGTTTCATGAAAAGAGCGCTCTTTCTATCAACGCAGGGCTCAGACCTTTTTACAGCAGTTGAATGGGTTTAGCTTAGAATTGAATCATGCCCCCGCAAGATTGGCTGGCCATTGAGGACTTGTTCCGATGAGTTTGAAAGTGCCGGCGAGGCACGGGCTTAGTAAGTGAATCGGCAAGTTGGTCAGAAGTATGAACATGAGAATACGCAATTTACCAGTAGCAACTTGATCTCGAACGAAATGGAAGTCAATGGCAATGCGCTTCATACGAGAATGGAACACGGGGTTGGCGCAAACATAAGTGGCACTTACATTGTCACAATAGATGACTGGAGTGGGTGAGATTGGAACTTTCAGCTCTTGAAGAAGATTCATGATCCAATTGACTTCAGCGGCAGTGGAGGCAATGGCCCGATATTCGGCTTCGGTGGAGGATCGAGCAACTGTCTTTTGCTTTTATAACTCCAAGAGATAGGATTGGCTCCAAGGAAAACAACATAAGCTGAAGTGGAAGTTCGATCATTAGGATCACCGGCCCAATCGGCATCCGCAAATGCGTGAAGAGTGCGAGGAGAATTCTTACGGAGCAAGAGACCTTAGTCAAGAGTGCCAACTAGATATCGGAGGAGGCGTTTTACAGCACACCAATGAAGTGTGGATGGGCAATGCATGAACTGAGAGAGCTTGTTGATGGCAAAGGAGACGTCAGGACGAGTCAAAGAGAGATATTGTAAGGACCCAAGAGCTTGACGGTATAATTTTGGATCAGCCGGTGGCGAGCCATCTGATAATTTAAGCACCTTCAGTAGTAGCAATAGGCGTTGAGACAGCCTTGGCATCAGCCATGTTAAGTCGATGCAAGAGGTCACTGATATACTTCCTTTGAGATAAGAACAAGCCATTAGCAGTGTAGTGAGCTTCAACTCCAAGGAAATAAGAAAGCTGGCTTTATAGAGAATCGTTTGGCAAGAGTAGAGATAAAAGCATTCACTTCAGCTGCTGCGGATCCAGTGATGATTATATCATCAACATAAACTAGTATATAAATAACCGAAAATGGGGAGTTAAGTATAAACAATGAGGAATGTGAGATGCTGAATCCTTCAGATACTAAAAAGGTAAGGTACGAAGCTCGTTATACCAAGCACGAGGGGCTTGCCGAAGGCCATAAATAGGCTTATGCAACTGCAAACATAATCAGGAGTCAAAAAGTCTTCAAACCCAGGTGGTTGTTCCATGAATACTTCATCAGTTAAAGAACCCTGCAAGAACGCGTTATTTACATCGAGTTGGCGAATAGGCCAACTATTAGTCACAGCAAGAGTAAGCAATTTACCTAGATGCCATTGACTTATTAATATAAAAAAAAACAACATATGTTGAATCTGACTCGATCCAGAGGTATTTCCAGCCCTTGGAGTGTGCTATAGCGATAGCCGTCATAACCCCAACCCACTCTGCCTGATATGCGAATCCGCTGCCCAACGAAAGCGCAAAGCATCCATGTACCTCTGCAGTTTCGAAAGATTCCTCCGCATGACGATGGTCCTGGCTGACCTCTCGAGCATCCATCTGTATTAACTTGAATCCATCCAGGAGGTGGAGGTTGCCATAGAATAGAGTGGATCACCGGAGCTTTGCGTGGTTTCCCTTTAAGCCCCAACGCCCGAAGTCTAAGCAGATCAGTCTGCGAAAGTGTGCTTCGAGCCGATGACAGTTGAGCTTTCCAAGTTCTCACGTGCGGATGGAGGCGCGAATGCTATTTGCCAACCTGGTGACCCTGCCCGAGCAGTTCAGAAAGTTCCTCTTCCGTCTTCTCACGAGCAGACAAAACTTGGGTCAACTTCTCTTACAAAGCCTTTTGCTCAGAAAGCAGACTTTGTTTTCGAGCCTCTAATTCCAATTTCCTGAGATTTGGCATTCTTCTCCCGGATCCTCGCGAGATGATAGGGACTTAGCACGGCTCACGCACGTTGCTATAACATCAAAAAAGCTTCTTCGTCTGTCTGTCAGCAGCGTATACAAAGGCTGCATGATAAACCTATCATTATCCATCTCACGAACCCACCCTTGGGACGAACTCACTCCTGGTTCTCAAGCTTCCTGTTTCTAAATCGAGGAAACAGATACCAACCAAGTCGTAGACTTACCACTTGAGTATGCTCATACAGCCAAACCTTTTGATTGCAAACATTTGTAGTTAAAGCCATACTGTAATCACCCACCAACAATACAGGACGGAAAAAACAAACTTACTGCATTTTCTTACCAGCAAAGCAAAATGCGGCCCAAGCAGCGTAGGCTTGTGAATCTTCTCATCCGCCATAAAGTCTTGCACACACTTACCAATAGCATAAACAGAGTTCAACAGGTTGTCACCACAGACTGCCCCCATGTATACTCCCACAACCCTTCAAGATCACCAACATAATCCCAGAAAAACATTTGAACAACGTACCGGACGAAAGGTAAGTGCGAAGGGCGAAGTTGCGAAGGAATAGTTGTTACTACTCTTAGTATAGTACCCACGGTCCATTTGATCATTTGCTGCGGTACCTTCAATCGTCATCTTCAGTTGAAAGAGTACACATTATATTGAGTACCTCCCTATCTTCGATCTCTCTTGTAAGAAATCCTACGCATCCCTCCCTTGTCAGAAAAGAAATAGGAATATGAGCCTGTACTCACTCACGCTGCCGGAGTACTTTTTTAGGTAACGTAGTAAAAATCCTTTATTTCAGGGGATTTGCCTTTTCTTTCAAAATGAATTTATGCTTAGTCTAAAATTGGTAAATACCAAATAATAATAATATAAAGATATAATATATATTATTATTATTATTATTATTATAAATATGTACCAGTTTCCTGAAACTAACAAATAGAGTTATAGCTTTGATTGACTTACTAGCTTACGGGAATGCTTTGAATCTCAACTTACTTTTTTAGAGGGGGGGATTACTACTGCATGGAAGGATGGTATACTGGAACGCAGGTGTTCTTACTCTTTCTCTGGTACCTGATAAAATAGAGTTGGCTGACTATAACATGGAAGGCCCCAAGCGTCGCCTTGAAAATTATGTGGAAGAGTTCCGGCTTGCTTGCATTAGGATCCATCCCTCCAAGAAACCATCAATATATGAAGCATATGGCTCCTCTTTGTGTTTTTTTTTCTTGGGGATGTTCGTGGGATGAGAGCACGATATGAGCATGCGAATTTCTTCGAATCTACCATTGGAGAGAAAATAAGGGGTTATGTGGATGGGGGTAGCCCCGGCTATTAGACGCCAGATTTCGTCTGGGTTCCAGGTGTGACTTGACTTGTATCCGGTAGGTCAAGAAGGGGGATTTGGAGATTCTTGAAAGAATGTTTTGGCTTCTTCCTATTACGCTTCAACACAGAAGAAGATTGTTAAAAGGTGCTGGAAGGAGGATATATTTTTCCAATTGTTTCAATTGCCCAACCTCGGAATGGCCAAGGTTTAATGATTTCATGTAATTCTTCCGCTTACAGGTTTTTAATCGGTCTGTATCTTTGGCAAGCCTCACATCCTCGGGCGTATTTATTGCAATCTTTTTCCATGTTTGGCCAATAAAACCCATATCCGTGTATCAGCCATCTCATTCTTCTGCCCGCTTGATGTGCTCCAGCGATTCTTTCATGGACCTCAGCCATTACCAATAAAGCCCACCTTTACCTTCTCTTTCTATTCTATAAAAAGGCGAACATCTAATCTAGGCCCGGTCGCCTTTCTATGAAGGCGAGCAGCCCAGCCCCCTTGTGGAAATTTGGATATTAAGGAAGGGAAGCCGTATTTCGCAATAGCAGCTACGAGAAGCTGGGCTTAGGGTGCGCCTCCAGCGGTCGTTTCAGTGACTCAATTGGCTGGCTTCCCTCAGCTCAGACTGGTGTCGCCACCTCTCCCAGGACCGGAATGATTATCCCTGCCCGATGGGTCTACATTCATCCCTGAATGTCGTCGGGTACTCTTCACTTCCCCGCCATTCTTGTAACCGTCACCTGTAATCCGCGCAGGTGTGTCCGCACCCCCTGGAGTGGACGAGAAAGAAAGGATTTTTTCTCGGAGCAACCCCCCTGGTTCCAGACCCAGGAGTTCACTTTCCCGTATGAGCATTCGGTACATATATAAGTCAGTGGAAGAGTCAAAGGGTCACCACTACTGAGGATCTCCCCCTTTATCTTAGAAGGGTCGTCTGAGGGTTCGCCGCGGTTCATTGCTGTGCTTACACACTAGGCTACCCTTCTCCGAAAGCTCCGCGGGACCACCTATCACTAGTCTTCGGCCGGAGGGGTTTATTGCACAAAAAGGCGGGACGCAGGCTCCCGCAGAGGAAAGCCCAACGAATGTCAGATGCAAAGCCCCGCACCTCATTAAGATCATATTGGCATACTCTCCCAAAAAAAAAAGAGCAGACCCCATTGAAGACGGGAGTGAGTACAACAAGGCCATTTCCGTCACCTTCTCACGAGCCGTACGTGGACGTTACCGCTCATACAGCTCCCAGCCAGCAAGCAGTTAGCTTTCCTCTAGAAGTCATGGAAGTGTGGATAAATCGACATCAAACTCTAGTCGACAGAAGGTTTTTCTTTTTTTCCCGCTCGCAGTAGTAGTCCCAATATTCCAATATTACAGCGTTAGCAGCGTTTTGTCTCGATGAAAAATATTCTGGTGACCATGATGGATAGGATTTCTTCTCTATCCTTTGGACTTGAACGATCCAATTTCTAATCTTGTTGGAGATTCTTTATCTGGCTTTGACGTATGGGGCCCTTTCGGCTGCTCCACACCCTTAACAGAACTTCCCCTGGCAAGGAGGAAAAGAATGAGTACCCGCTTTTTCTCTTCCCTTTGGGCGGAAGCAGACTCCCCGACCTCCCATCTTTTAATAGGGAAGAGTTTCAATCAAATCCTAAATCGCCTTGGTCAAAAAGAAAGACGAGGTATCTATCGCGATCCTTCCCTTTCTTGGCGGACTTTCATACCCAAAAAGAAAAAGAAACTAGATCGCCCTAACTGTGCTTTTTCTCTTAGCTCTTCCTGGCTCTGTCAACTCACTCTACTAAATATCATATCCGGGAAAGGTAGTCGCTTACTTTTCTTTTGAGAACGTAAACATGAACGGAAGTAGCGTAGGACACCCACACTCGAAGAAATGGATCGATAAGAACAAACCGAACCCACACAGACAGAGAGATATTGACTTTTTTCACATCTGTAACTACATTTGAACATTTATTTATTTTTTGAATTTATCATTTAATTTAGGATTCCCCCTCGGGGAAATGGAAAAGTCCTTGAGGCTTGGCGGCCCCGGTCATCAGAATATTAGCAAAACAAATTGCAAATTTTGCAATGTCCAACATTGAGTCAGGCCATGGTTGATCTGTCACCAATGACTCCTCAATGTCTAGTGTTTTTGTTAATAGAGGATTCTTAATAATAATTTTATTGAGACTTGAAAGGATCTCACTATGATCAAATTGTGAGAACGTGAAATCTGCATCTACCAGACATCCGCGCTGACAAAAAAGTTTATAGTTCGAAATCACATGAAAAGTAGTTTCTCCAGTGTCATCCTTTAGAGGCCGCATCGCCCACCAAAATTGACATCCGACACCTTCCGTAAATTTCATGATAATTCGAACTCGATTTCCAAATCCTTCTGCAAATATATCACAATAAATCTTCGGACGCTGGAGGAATTTTATGCAGTTCAATAGGCTTTGTTGCATTGGATTTGGACATGCAGAATCAACCAATGGTGGAGCCTTTGGACATTTTGTCTGTGAAAACTGCTCCCAAACCTCCCACCAGGTTGTAGGCAGGGAACTGCTGCCACTTGATTCACCGGAGCCTAATCCAATGCAATCATTGTCTTCATTCACGAAATTAATCACATAATGGAAACTACAATCTGCGGGCAGTAAACCCATATATTTGAGAATTTCGCTACTTAGCCATATTTTTCTATCTTTTTGAGCTTTCGCTAGAGATTTAAACATACATTTAAACAGAAAATCTTCCCCAGCCGAACGACTACTAAATGCTCGGCTAAGTGCTCTCCCCTTTAGGCTTTGTATCATTCTATCTCTCGTCATCACTCGATCAAACCCGAGACTTGACATTGTTTCACGCTTTTCCGATGTAGCCATTCCCAAGTTTTTAATTAGTTTCATGCTTCGCATTTTACTTCTATTGACTTTTTAAGAAAGAGATTATTATTCCTTTTCTCTTCTGCTATGTCGAAGAGATTTACTTATTTGCCGCTCCTTGGCTGTCAAACCTTCCAATTCTAATTTCTAATTCCAAATCCCACCCCCAAAGACAAGCGGCGATGATCCGTACATCGAACGCCTGTTTTGAGAAGAGGGCATTGCTAGGATGGTTTGATCGAGGGTCACGACCTGACTAGACCCACACATCCTAGCAACGTGGACTATCCTACTGAACTAATGAAAGAAAAATGACACGAAGATCGACATGAGCTAGATATGGATGTATCAAGCCTTTCCTTATGTTCTCTCATACAATGAACCTCGCATAGGAAGGGATTACTTAACCACGTAACTATACCCACTCGGGATAGGTGTGAACGCATTCACACAATCCGGGATGAATAAAAAGAATATCTCTAGCAAGGGAATGTGCTTTCGAACTCAATCGAATTCCCAACACTAGCCTGGTGAACTAGTGTCATCATATGCATTTCCAGGATTAGGATTTGGAAGAAAAGAATAGGAACGGAACAGCGGAACAGCGATAGCGAATCGGAATAGGGAAGGCGAAGTAGGTTTTAAAGCAAAGGGGATAAGCTGGATAAAAACCAAAAGGACAGCAGCCCCGCAGGGCAAACGAACTGGCGAACTGGTTTAAAAACTAGGGAAAGTCCAAGTGGTATGAATCAAAGTTTGCTCTAAAGCTTAGTACCTGTCCTTTGCGGTCTAATCGGAGCTTAGGAATGAATAACTCACCCTATCCTTTCATATTGATAATCGTAAAGCGTATAGTACTCAGGCTTGAAATCGGAAGTGTTTAGCCATTCCGAGGCCCGTTTGCGATGGTCCAAAAGCCGGCCCTCAAGCCTCTCTTAGGTTCAAGTTTGAATCTATTCGCTCCGCCGTCTAGTTATCCACGAGCAAGGTCTCCCTACTTGAATGTGTGATGTCCGTAGGGTATCATCGTAGTTCAAGCATGTGGGTGCCTATGTCTCGTTGTGTTAAGTCAAACACGAGAGTATAGCCTAGATGCTAGGAAGAGGAAGACTCTCCTCGGGGAGGAGAGGCTTTCTCGGAAGTAGGGTATTCTAGGGAACCGTACCTGTTTTCCGACCCGAACCCTTAGCCGCCTTCCTAGGAAACGGACTAGCTTCGCTCGAGGATAGGAATAGCTCTTGCGCTAGGAATTGATCGCCCCTCGCTATGGTACGAGACCTCCACCAAAAGCAAGTATTGGAACCTTACCTCCAATGGGAAACCGAGGAAAAACAGATACGAATCTTTGAACGGAAGCCGAGTAAAGGCAGTTCAGCTTCGACCTTTGCTTTGAACTGGGGGTAGCATTATCAAAAACCATTGCTCGTAAAAGGGATCTCTCTCCTAAAAGGCATATCTCGTACGCTAGGGAATGTGCTTCGGCTTCTGCCTTGTCCCGAGCGCACCCTAGAGAATTTATTTAAGCAAGTATTGGCGTAGGAGGAGCTCGTTAGCGTACTAGTCCTGGGGCAAACCCTTTGCTTCAATTGATGATTCGTATTAACGCTCTAGCTCGTCTCTATCGCTAGGTCTAGGAATAGCTCTAGCGCAATCCGATCTGTTTGGAGGGGTGTTCCGTTATTTCCGTTAAGCCGTGTAGCAATCCGATGAAACCTTAGCTAATGTGCTTTGCCCGAGGATACGATGCAAATAGCAAGTAGAGGCAACCGTTCCTGTGTATTAATCCCTGGCCGTTGATTTGATTGGTTTTAGCCGTTGGAAGTTGCAATTCCAACTATTTAATTAGATTTATTGGCGTACGTGGATAGCACTAGGTAAAAATAGCTCGTATAATCTCTAGCTCGTAGGCCAGAACTAAAAGGGAAAGCGACAGGTCTAGCTCGAATAGCGCTAATTCGTATTTAGTATTTACAACGTAGTATTTAACTAAATCGTCTTGTTCGTAGGATTCGTAGCGTCTTGGTTTCGATCAATGTCATTTCTCAAATCTAGGATGGGCTTGCCATAGGAGAGGTGGGAGCCGTTAGCCGTTCTTGGGATTACCGGTGCCCAGGAAAGAATGGATGAAGCAATGCCGGTACTAAATTGATCAAACATGATGGTGATCTGCTACCCACCTACTCTAATAGAAGCACTACAGGGGTATCAACTATTGAAACAAATGCTCAAACCAACTATTCAAATAGCAGGCTTTATCTTTCTCACTCGTCGTTTCGTTGGTCTTTTATTGGTCATTGATTGTTTAGTCTCGTGGAAGCAACCGATGCTTTGGTCATTCGACTCCTTGATGCCAGTCTGTGCTTGCTGTCATGCTGGCAAAAGCGGGGGTTTCGGCCGGTTTTACCTACTATTGGATTTGAACCAATGACTCTCGCCGTATGAAAGCGATACTCTAACCGCTGAGTCAAGTAGGTCAAGCTGAGTCAAGTCAGAGAAAATCGAAAAAAAGAGAAAGCCAACCAAAGCGCAACCAGAGTTCCCCGCGGGGTGGAGCGCTAAGAAAGAGAAAGCGTTATCGCTATACGAAATGAAGCAGCGGCTAGCACGCTAAGATAAACCACTTGGTTTAGGCTCCTGCTTAGTGGCGTGTGATTTCAACACTATTCCAGAGGTATATGACAAAAATGGTGGGAGAGACCTCTATGTTCCTCAGCTTAAATCATTCTAAGATTGTTTACAATTCTTTCATCTATTTGACATGAGGGCTAGAGGGTGGTCTTGGAGCAAGAAAAGTGTTGAGTCCAGGCGCATTATGGTACGACTGAGACTGAGTTGGGCAGGAGCAAGCGGTTGGATTGGCCTGACTCTTCAAGACCAAAGATACTCGGCTTCCTCTTCATCAAGTCACGAAATTCGACCCTTAGTTAGCTGCACCCAAAACTAGAGTAGGGCCAAGCAAAGCCTAGGATGAATCTCTCTTCTAGTCTAGCTTCCGCTTACACTGAAGCTTCCACTCCCATATGGGCAAGAAGAGCTCCTTCTCTTTTTGCCAAAGCAAAGACTCGCCTTTCTTCTTTTCTGGCGGGATATGAAGACGGAAGCATGAGGACTGAGATGAATAGCCCATCCTTTAGTGAGCTGCTGAAAAGACGTGCTGTTAGCCAACGCGAGTCATCAGTATGCAGGGAATAGGGTAGGTTAGCATATATAAAGGACGTGAGATTGAAGCAAGAAAATCTCTTCCTTCCCCTTCCTATGCAAGCCTGATTAGCTAATGGAGACAGAACGGAGTCATTTTCCCTATAGAGCGATAGACAGAACCAAGGCGAATCTCTCTGTTAGACATGATGACTACGTCATGTTTTCTTTTGCTGGAAAGCATCCACTCGGCCTTCTTCCCCAGTCTACCACTGATGGCAGACTAATCCCTCAATATGAAAACAATATCAAAGCGAGGACAGAGTCTTTGATCTCTGTTTTCGAACCCGAGACCTTTTGCTCAACCGTGAAAGGCTTTGACCATTCCCAAGAAAAAAAAGAAAAATCTATCATCCAATTTGATCTCTAAGATAGACAAAGTCTGGTTCACCAAAGAGCCTTATCCTACGTCACTGCCTCGTCAACCTGACTTCCATCTCCTGACATCGGTACTTGTTTTCTAGTTTGCCCAGGAAAAGTGGAATTGAAACCTGCCGCACGCGTTCAATAGTATGCGCAGCTGCTGGTCTTTCACTTGGAATGGAACAGGTATATCTCTTTGGCCCGGGGAATCCCAAACAAAATGTCGTCGGCGTATCGCGCATAGTAGATCCTGAGTGACCATTAGCAGCCAGCCAGTGCCATACCAACTCTGCCTCACAGCCAGCGAGCGTAAGAATGGAGCGAGCGAGCCTGCAACTATGTAGCGAGCCTATTTGAAATGATGCCAGACATTGCAATGAAAGAAAAAAACTTTCCTGTCTGTGTTATAGCTAGGACTTGGATGTTCCGGAATCCTCTTGCCGAGCTGGAACGACCCATCTCCTATTTCTGCTTCCAACGCCTACTTGTACTTCGTTCAGTTACGTATTACTTTGGGTTAGGAAAGTATGGTGTAGAGCTGAAACTTAAAGGAATTGGCGGAAGGGCACCACCGGGGGAGTGGAACTGCGGCTTAATTTGACTCAACACGGGGAAACTTACCAGGTCCGGACATAGTAAGGATTGACAGTGGAAGCTCTTTCTTGATTCTATGGGTGGTGGTGCATGGCCGTTCTTAGTTGGTGGAGCGATTTGTCTGGTTAATTCCGTTGAAACGAGACCTCAGCTGCCTGCTAGCTACGAGGAGGTCATCCTCCACCGGCCAGCTTCTTAGAGGGACTATGGCCGCTTAGGCCAAGTTTGAGGCAATAACAGGTCTGTGATGCCCTTAGATGTTACGGGCCGCACGCGGCGCTGCAGCGATGTATTCAACGAGTCTGGCCTTGGCCGCAGGCCGGGTAATCTTTGAAATTTCATCGTGATGGGGATAGATCATTGCAATTGTTGGTCTTCAACGAGGAATTCCTAGTAAGCGCGAGTCATCAGCTCGCGTTGACTCGTCCTGCCCTTTGTACACACCGCCCGTCGCTCCTACCGATTGAATGGTCCGGTGAAGTGTTCCGGATCGACGTGGAGTGGTGGTTCGCTGCCCGCGACGTCGCCGAAGTGAACCTTATCATTAGAGGAAGGAGAAATCGTAACAAGGTTTCCGCCAGGTGAACCTGCGGAAGGATCATGTCGAACACCTGGGCAGAACGACCCGGGAGCCCGTTTCAACGTCGGGGTCGGCGGGCCTCCGGGCCCGGCGTCCCCTTAAATCCCAGGCCAGCTCCCGAACGTACAAACTACACGGCGCGTGTTGCGCCCAAGGAATATGAACGAAAGGCGCGCTCCCGCCGCCCCCGGAGACGGTGCGGCGGCGGGTGCGTCGTCGTCTTCGATGAAAGTCAAAACGACTCTCGGCAGCGGATATCGGCTCTCGCATCGATGAAGAACGTAGCGAAATGCGATACTTGGTGTGGATGCAGAATCCGTGAGCCATCGAGTCTTTGAACGCAAGTTGCGCCCCGAAGCCATCAGGCCGAGGAGCACGCCTGCCTGGCGTCTGCGCCGTTGCCCCCGGCGTCTCGGGAGCGTCGGGAGGCCGGACAATCGCCTCCCGTGCGTCACCCCGCGGTTGGCACAGCTCACCCGGGTCCTCGGCGACGAGCCACGACAATCGGTGGTCGTCGAACCTCGGTTGCCAGTTGTGCGCTTTCGTGGCGGCTCCGAGCCGGCCCGCGACGCTCGCTGCTCTCGGCCCGGCGGAGCTTTCCAGCACGACCCCAGGTCAGGCAGGGTTACCCGCTGAATTTAAGCATATCAATAAGCGGAGGAGAAGAAACTTACGAGGATTCCCCTAGTAACGGCGAGGCAGACAGGGAACAGCCCAGCTTGA
>NC_091661.1:32500-35000 GCF_042453785.1 Malus domestica
ACATGTCCAGCACCATAAGGCATGTCAAGACTCGGAAAATGTGGCATGGCATGCCAGCTGACATGCCAAGCCTCTGGAAATGTCGACCATGGTATGTCCGCGGCATGTCGTGACATGTCAAGACTCGCAAAATGTCGACCGTGGCATGCCAATGACATGCGCCGAAGCCTCGCAAAATGTCGACCATGACATGTCCATGGCACGCCAATGACATGTCAAGACTCGGAAAATGTCGACATGACGACCTGCCGGCTGACATACCAAGCCTCGCAAAATGTCGACCATGGCATGTCGCGACATGCCAATGACATGTCAAGACTCGCAAAATGTCGACCGTATGGCATGCAGCGGCGTACCAAACCTCGCAAAATGTCGACCATGACATGTCGATGGCACGCCAATGACATGTCAAGACTCGGAAAATGTCGACCATGGCATGCCAATGACATGCCAAGCCTCGCCAAATGTCGACATTGGCATGTCAAATGCCGACCATGGCATGCCAATGACATGCCAAGCCTCGCATCTTGGCACTCAAAAAACTCGGTGCTAAGCCTCGCCACTAGCCTCGCTTCCTGTCGACAGCAAGCGAGGCTAGCGCCTCTGACATGCCAAATTGCACAGCAGGCATGTCGAAAATCTTCAAGCAATGTCAAGTCCCATTTTATTGATAATTTCCCCGCACAACCCGCACCATATAGTTAGTATATGATTTTTAGAAGGTCCTTTGAACTTACGGATTTGAAAAATCTCGCACCAATTTTTTTACGATTTTTTCCAATTTCCCGACTTCAGAAAATAAAATAAAATACTTGCATACTCAAAAAAAGTCCTGAATTTTTTCTGAAAATCCCTTGCATCTATATGTGCATCCACCTGCAAAAATCTCGTTCAAATTCCAAGCCATGATTATTTCATGGCCCAATATGACTCCTCGCGAGAAACTGATGTCTCCTCCTGGCAGTGCCACTGTAACAGCAATATGCTATATAGGGAGTACATTGCTCCCTGCATGTCAAAAATCCCAAGCATAACTTTGGGTTATCTTATCGGTCTAGGGACTGTGACATTCCCACACATCATAACGTGTTGCCTCGGAATATATGATGTGTCGGGTTTGGGACATTCCCGCCCATGGTGGCGGCGACGGTGGCGGTCCCCCTCCGCCGCTTGCCATACCGTAAAGTGCGTTTCAAAACCTTTTTTTTTTTTTTAAATTTTTTTCAAATGTTTTGAAATGTTTTGAAATGTTTTCAAACAAAACAAAAATGTTTTCATTCAAAAGTAAAAGGGGACAAAATGGTTTTAATCGAAATTGGAAAAAACGTTTTGAAAAATAGCGGGTTGGGAAAATGTTTCTCTTTAAACTTTTAGGGAGTGGTTGTTTTCTTTGCTTGGGAGCGGGTGTTTTTTTCGACATGCATGTTTTCAACTTTCGGTTGCCCTCGGATTGTTTGGATATTAGGGGAGGTTGAAGCCGGATGAACCAATGCACCAGAGCTTCTCCTAGGCGTGCTAGTGGGCGCACGGCAATGCAGTCCATGGACGTTTGACTTTCGAAGGGCTCGCCCAGTTCACTAGCATGTGAAGATTTGTCTTCGGCAGGCGGCGATGAAGGATTTGTCCCTCTCTTTGGGTTTGTCCCTGTTGCGGAGCTTTAGCAATCAGCAATGCTCGGGCTTGTTCTTGGCAATGCTAGTGTCGGTTCCGGCAAGTGTGGTCCGAAAAGGGCCCTCGCAGTGCACTAGCATGTTTGAGTGCGAGTTCGTGCGGCAGTGGTGAAGAAGCTTGTCCCTCGTTCGACGGTCAAGGGGTTCGAAAACAAAGTTAGGTACTTGTTCTAGGCGTGCATAGATAAGGGGTTGGTGCTATGTGTTAGGTCCTTCCCAACCCACGTTGCATGTCAGCGGTTGAGCGGCGTCGACGAAGCTTCCTCGGTAGCCGTTGAACTATTCAGTGGTACCTGTTGCCTTTGTATGTGTTTTCATGCCTAGCGGTGCGGCTCGGCTCCTACCCAGCGTATCTGCACTCGAGGCGCGCGTCCCTTTGTTGGGGATAGTGAAGGCGTGCCGTTGGGCGGTGCTGGGTTTTGGCCCTAGCGTGACGGCGTATGAGTGTGGTGGGTTGTATTCGACGGCAGGCTCCGTGCTTCGGCATCGAACTGTCGTCACGTACCCCGCTGAGTGACGCGTCAAGATTCGTCCCTACACGCGCAGATGGGTTTCTGTTCTGCTGCCTATTGAAAGGAATCACCTCTCTCGTCGTTTTCCTCCTCTTGCTGGCCTTGCCGGCAGGAGGACGACATCGTGGCGGTGCTCGTGTCCCCGGACAGGCCGCACTGGTCTTGATGCAGTTTCGGTGCTCGAGTTTCGGTCGACATCTCGGATGCGGAACGCTGAAGGGGCAGTGGGTCTTCTGACCTCCGATCGTCCGATCGAAGCCTTGTCGCTTGATGCGTGCGGCTGTCGTGCCCGTCATGAGCCGTCGACCGTCAAGGTCA